>NW_026848117.1:0-10477 GCF_021821965.1 Ordospora pajunii
TTACCTGCTGCAATATGCCAACCATTTCTTTGCCAACACTTTCTTATTGCTGTACATCTGTAGATCTTGAGTATGCTCAGATCTGCTAGCCCATTCACATCGAGCTGTGTCATGTAAAGTCCCGTAATGCCAAATATGTTAAATTCTGCATAGCTGGTAGCACAGCCATCGGCCCAAGCCCTACATAGTCCTAAACATTATTTGGTAGTTCTATGACACCAGTTTTATTTCCAGTAATGCTTTGCATAGATAATTTGCTGATAAATTTCTATATACAGATGCGCATATGCATACCCATGACTGAGCAACAACATAATCATAGCAACAGAAACAATGAAAGCATAGGATCGAATCATACTGAGAATATGGAGCACCTGAGGCATAGGCACAATGTTGACAGTGATACAGATGTCAGTGGTACAAGTGCCATCACCGGAAACGCTGCTGATTCCAGCAACACTCATACAGGCAGCATATATGCACTTGGCAATACAATATATAACACAATGTGTGCCCATACACATACAGCACAGCATTACACACTTAGGTACATTCATAAGTGCATGCAAAGCATACGTGAATGCATGCACAATATCCGGTATGTATCAGTGCCTGCGGATGGGTCACAAAGCATACCTCTGCACATTCCACGCAGCATGCTGTATGCTGTTGCAAACAGAGCGATACCAGATATTGCGCTTGCGGTGGCAGTCCACCAAGTATGCGTGCTGTTACGCATAGTGTCTGTGGCAAATGCAGCGGCGGTTATTGTGAATGTGATGTCTTTTGTGCTGCCTTTAGTGAATGCAGTGTATGTGGTATATGTATCTGTTAACAGTATGGCTCGTGTGAGAAGTAATGAAATAATAACTGCCGATGCAAGCAATGATACTGCAAGTGCAAATACTCACGCAATGATAATGATCAGAAACATACCGATTCTACCTGTCACGCTAATAGTTATTACTATTATGTATATATCAATACATAACAGCACACGCAATATTGAGCCGATGTTGATAGGACTTATGGCGATGCAGTGCATGTGCTCACAATGTATAATAGTGTTTGGCGGAGATGTGTCGAATACGACAGCGGTGGGTGTTCTTATATGTACGGTACTGTATACCGCAGGAATGGGCATAAGCAAACGAGCAATAAGTAGCAATACAAGCAGTAGTAATGCAGTGGTGAGCAGGTTAGTGGCAAATGCAGGAACAATAGGCAAGTGTATTGCAATGGCAAGTGGGCTAGCAATGATTATGATAGTCAAGCACAGCATACATACAGACATGAGATCACAATAAATGAAGCAAATGCATATATGGATATTCAGAACGATTTGCATTATGTAGAGTCTGAACATATGTGCATCAATAAATGTTGTTGATGTAACGATGAATATACAGGCAGTGGCATTGCAAATATGAGGAAATGATTATACTTGTATTTTATTTGAATATTCATACGCCAAGCTGTATAATATCACTGTTTACCCCTGAATCACTTGAACGGATTGTATCGTTTACTATTTACTTGATTTACATCCTGTTTAGTGCTCACATTCAATAAATTCTCATTCTGAGTTGTTTCTGCACTGATATGCTGTGCATTATGATCTGCATTCTCTTTATTATCCACTTCATTCATATTCATCTGTTGTATGCTTGTGCCCTCATCATGCTCTATGTACAATGGCACATTAAGTGCAGTATACTCGACATGAGGTGACGGAAACAGTCTCTTTGACTTCGATAGCAGCACTATATTATTCTTGAACACTGTAAGGACATCCGTGCTAACATCGCACATCCTCACGGCCAATCCTTTGTACAAACAATACATCTTCTTGTTCATCACATAGAATAATCTTCCAATCTCATCAAAGCATGCAAAGCTTACAGCATATGGCAGCATGTACCTGCTAGTCCTTTCAAACAGCTCAATAACAAATAACTCATTTCCAAACACTGCAATTGTTCTTCCATAACAACATATCATGTGTGCATTCGGTATAAGGCAATTAAAAATCTCTTTCCCGGTGTAGTCAAATATTCTGATCTCGTCCTCAAGAGTCACAATCATGCTATCACTGACACAAATCGCCTTAGATGCAATTTTCTTTTCCCATTTCATGCCAGGCCCTGTGTAGAACACCATCGATCCATTTCCAACTGCTACATTGTCTCCACAGAATCCTCCATGTGTGCATCCATTATTGTCATCAACTTCAATCGTTCGTCTGGTCACATCATGATAGCTAACTTCAATTCTATGAATGCTTCCATTCTTCACACAAATCATGTATCCTTCGATGCTGTAGCACAAAAGCAGTCCTTCATTCGTACTAATTCCTTGTAAGCATTGATATTGTGCACTGCCACAGTCCTTCACTCCATATCCTTCATATACTTCACTACTGTCAGTCTTCATCCACAAATCACTCAATTCTCTTCTTGCCTCAACGCTTTCATCAAAAAACACACGTAAATTCTCATAGCCTGCATACTCTGCCGCTTCCATGCATTCACGCTTTCTTTTTGGCCTCTTCGCTTCATCATTTCCCGAATATACTCGTTCAGCGCCATCTTCCATTCCATCAACTCTTACCTTCTTTTCTACTATTTCGTCAGCTCTAAACACAACATCATTCATGCTCGGGTATTCCTTATCAAGTACTCCCTCAATACATTTCATTACTCCTGCTTCATACCTCAATATCCTGTTTCTATCGTCATCATACACAAACATACCTCCAAGCCTCATCTTCTTTACTACCTCCTTGCTATTGAAATCAACCACACTCACCTCCTCTCCGCATCTCACAAATAGCACTCCTCCATTCTCACTAAAAACATACTCACATATCCTTTCCTCCATAGCCAGGCACGTCGAAAATGCATTTCTTGTCTTGCAATACAGCATGCTCCTTTCGCTTGCAAACACATAGTTCTTGTACACAAGGCTTGGCGCCACAATGTCATACACCTTCTTAGACGGATACACCGTTATCTTGTTTCTCATGTCTGCAACAAAGAGCTCCACTCCATCACTGCATATCATCCTCACAGGCGCCGAATGCTTGATTTCCTTAACCAAGTGTATCAATGGCATCGCATGGGCAGAATCCATCCCATCACTTTCGCTGCACATTGAGCTTAATGGTATGCTGCTCCTCTGCACATTGCTTTCTCCAGCTACCCCATAAACCTGGATAACACCCTCTTCACTACCACAATACAGAAATCCATCCAAGTAGAACACAGCAGTCATTGGAGCATTCGACTTAAACACAATGGTTTCATTCATGCTAAGAAGGTCTATCATGGCCAGTACTCCATCGCCTGTTCCAACAAAAACATGTTCCTCGCTGCACACAATCACAGCACCAGCACCGTATTCCTTTCTATGTATAATGGCAAGCGTTATTATGTCCATGACAAGCAGTACTCCGTCATCAACAACATTCACAAACTCTTTGTTCTTGCAAATGTTCATGCAAAGGCATTCAGCCCCAGAAAATATTTGCAATGAGACACTGCATGCACATTTACAGCGATCCAGGCTCTAAATGCACGCAACGCAATCGAGTCATATCAAGAACACGCAAGCATGCCCATACGCATGGATTCGATTGAAAAGTTAAAGACACAGATATTCAGTGATAACTACACAGAAATCAACGACACAGTGGATGAGTGCCTGGACAACATCCTAAGCAACTACAACCACTCACATATGGTGGTTTTTGCAAGACTGGTGGAAATGCTTGCTGAGGCGTGTCCAAGCAAGAAAACACAGCGAACACTAATGATAATCGATCTGATCAAGTTTCCGCTCAAAAAGTCGATTGAAAATGCAACAGAAAGCATATGAGCAGTAGCAATAACTGTATTGGATTAAAACACCTTGTATTCACCATTTATTAATCAATAGCAGCAGCTTGCTGATGTCTTCGCTACGCATTCTAATGTTTAGACATATCCTTAGCGAAGGTGTGGGATTGTGGTTGAACCCAACAATGACACTGCTTTGCGCAAATGCATCTCGGATATCCAGGACTTCTTTGAGTAATGCATCGTTGGACACATTCATCCTGTACTCGGGTTTCTTTGCAACTATCACCATCGGGGAGGCTCTGGACGACACAATCTCATATGTGGCGGATGCAAATCTCCGGTGAAACTCATCGGTGATTGATTGAAGTGCGTGATAGTCAAAGACAGTCTTGATGTTCAGTATCGCAGCCACGATCAATGCACTTGGCGTAGATGCAGAAAAGCAGTATGAGGATCCTGCTAGGCGCTGATAGTCGATTGTATATGATGTGCCCGTTACAAATGCACCAGTGCTGCACAACCCGTGGGACAGCGATCCTATCATGATGTCGATCTCACGGAGCGCAACCTTGTTCATTCCACACACGCCTTGCTTGTGCAGCAGCGGAATAGCATAAGACTCGTCTAGAATAATCCGGAATCGGTACTTACGCCTGATATCAAGAAGCTTTCGTATGTCTATAACTGCACCTGTGTTTCTGAACAATCCCTCAACAACCACAAAGCTTTTCTGCCTTGGTACGAAGAAGGCCTCAAGCTTTGATTCAAGATCGCTAAGATCAGCAAACTCTATTGCCTTGGCCCTTGAAAGACATATGCCTCGCAAGATTGCTTCATTGCAATCCTTGTGATAAAACACTGCATCCTGTTGCATACAGAAGCATGTGATGACGCTGTTGACAGCAGTGAAGCTGTTTGGATACACTATGGATGCCTCCACTCCCATTTGTGTGCTTATAACAGACTCGAGCTCAAGATGAACATCCAAAGTTCCATAGAACCCTCTTGGGCCACACGTTCCAACGCCATATTTTCTTATTGCAGCAACAATCTCGTCCTTGTTCTGCATTCCTAGGCAAAATACATCGAAGCTGGCTACATCCAGCGCATCAACAGGATATGCACCAGGAAGAATCAGCGTGCTGGGAACATCCGTTATCAACTTATCTGGTCTGAACTCATCCACAAGCCTATCAATCACATGCTTCGGAAAGACTATGACATCAGCCTTGGACTTGTACCTGAATCGCACCACCAGGTATATCACAAGAGTTTCAAACAGAATCTTCAGAACATCCCTCCAGTAAAAGCACAAGGCAGAAGCCGCTGCATACACAAAGTCCTCCATCATACCCCTCTGTGTTGTTTGCTTGCTGTATTTATCAAAAATGTGTCAGATCAGAAATCAATGTGCTTTATTTATTCTCTTCCCAGACCTGGATACAGATGCGTAATAGGCACCAATTGCAGCAATCACAAGCCCAAATATGCCATATCTCAGGAAATTAATGCTCTTGCTTGGATACATCGGAAGCTTCTTGTTCTGATACAAGCTATATGCATCCATCGCCGCAGACACAAAGTTCTCTTCAGTAAGCTTGACCTTCTTATGGTAGAACAGATTCATCCATGGCTCAAACACAACCAGCGAGGGAACCGAAATCCTTGGCAGAAGCGATGGAATGAAAAGAGGATAGTCGTCGATATCCATTGTTCCAAACACCATGTCTGTGTACGGAACACCCAGGTGCCTGTCTGCACTAAACTCGTTCATTTTGTTTGCGAACTGCTCTCCTCTTGTTACAAGAATCATCACCGGCTTGAGACCATGGAATATTGAGTAGAAGTTCTGGTTGTCCACCTTCATCAGGTACTTGTAGTGTGTATGGAATATCCAGTCGGTTATTTTTGCCTCGTCTCCAAATGTGTCGGTGTATCTATAGAAAACTCCATTCTTATACACAGAAAGAATTGCTGCATCTGCAGGATCAGAGGTTGTGTATGCATTTTGCTCGCTGCCAAGCATCTTTGGGAATATCGATGCCTTGCTGAACAGAGCAGGATCATCCGACCGGTATATCCTTGCCTTGAATTTATACATGTGTGCCATGCTCTGGAAGTATTGCGTGGCTAATGCAAGGTTCTTGTGGAACACAACATAGATGGGCTCTCCTTGCTCAAGAGTAGACACTGCCTGATTAAACGCATCCACAGTCAGGTTTTGGAACGACTTCTCGATCAGCTTGTCGCAGAAGTCAATCAGTCTTGGCATATCTGGAATTCCTTCTCTCTCTATGAATGGAACAATCAACCCGTTGAAGATTCCCGATATCGACGGATAAGACCTGACATCATACCTATTGATGAACTCCGCAGACTCAGCACTATTGATCTCGCCAAACGTAAGTCTGTTTTCATAAACCTTTGCAAGCTCTGCAAACATCTCTCGGTACCTGTCATCATCTCTTGAGTAGAACAGCACAACATGTGGGCCGTCAAAGCCGCTAAGGAAATCGTTCTTTGTCAGCTTTCTAACAGAAGGCTCGTTCAGTACAACATGCCCATCAAGCACGCTTCTATCAACACCGGCGTGGCTAACAATGAAATTAACTATTGCATCATAGTCTTGGAAACCTTCTAGCCTGCCAACTAGCTCTCCGTCCTTAGTCATCTCAAGTGTTGGATAGCTGGTGACATTCTTGCAGCTGCATTCGTCGCAATTCACGTTTCGTATCTTTATGTCGATTTCGTGCCTGTCCATCTTGTTACTGATCTCCTCAATTAACGGCTCAATCTTCTGGCATCCAGGGCACCACGGCATAAAGTACTTGCTAAGCACATAGCCATCGTTTATAGGTTGACAGCTCTCAGTAATCATTGCAAGGCAGCCAAGGAAATACAAAAGAATCATTATGTTTACAAGCCCATCCCTCTTTATACAAAAATCAGTAAACACTCCAAAACACTGTTTCAAATGATTCATCAAGAGCAAAGCCAAGCTGAAAGCAAGCTCATATTAATAATTAGTCTGTTTAATTACTTCAAAACAGCCTTCCTCAATTACAGAAGTAGAAACTCTCTGTGTTACAACTCTTCATATCCACAGATGCGTTCTCAAGAGTGCTGGTCACAATGTCAGACATCTCTGTGTCATCCTCGGAGCTCATGTACTCCTCCTTCTTCTGCCGGTATGCCTCAATGGCTTTCTTCATGACAGTTGTCTTGTCAAGCGCCTTGATTGCATTCCAGAAAGAAGTATTCTCAACATTCAAAAACGCAATCTTCACCGCAAGCTCATTGTCTGCATTGTAGCTCTCCCACCTGCTCTTTCCAAACGACCTGTCATCAAAGTCATCCATAAACACAGAAAACTTCGACTTGAATTCCTCATCAATCTTTTCATAATTGATGTTCTCAATGTTCATCTGGATCTTGCATCTCTTTGGAACACCCCTGTTTGTCCACTGGATCGTAACAGTCGACGGCGCTCCAGACACATGCCTTCGTTTCTCAATGTCGTTGGGAAAACGATCCTCCCTTATCACCTTCTTGTTTCTGCTCTGCTTATTGATCGTCCTGTATGAGTCAACTGCTCTTTGTATAAGCCCTTTCTTTCCATATAGCAAAACTGGATTCAATGAAACAAACTGCCACGCAAGCCTATTGCACTCGGTCTCAAATCCCCATCGGTTCCCAGTGTACATCTCGTTCGGAAGATTCGCTCTGGGATATACACAGTTGTCTGCCTTGAACTTTTCGTTCAGCTTGCCAATGTCAACGCTGTCAAGATCAAACCTCACGCAAAACTCGTTGTCCTCAAGATCCGCTTTTGGCATTGCATCCCTCGCCGACTCGCTTACCTTCGTCACGTACTTGAAGCACAGCCGCTCCTCTCCATCCACAAACCGCACATATGGCGGTGGTGCAGGCAGATTCACAATCTTCCTGTTAGACGGCCTTCTGTTCTCATCGTTCTTCTTCTTCTTTCTTTTCTCCTTCTTCTTCCGCCCATATCTAAGCCTCATCTCCTCCTCGTTCCTGTAATGCATCTGCCCATCAGACTGGTAAAGATCATCCTCAACAAAGTTGCGTAGCTTCAACGAATTCGTCTCGTTCTCCTCATATCCGCGCTCGTACATCCCTTCATCGCTTTCGTCCCGGAATTGATACACAGACTCTCCAACTCCATCGTAGTCTGCTCTCTCTGCTGTCATCAAACCCCTCTCCTTTCTTATTTTTATATTCTCAGATCGAGGACTCAAGGGATGTAAAGGAGCAATTAAATCCCTTTCATGCAATATTAATGCGCAACAATTACCACGCAGTCTACTCGCTCACACATGTACACTCACACAGATCACTCTCCTCGCCTGCTCATCCGCACTGCCATACAAACAATAATCCATCGGTTTTCAATGCTTCAATTCCGCATTCCATCCATCAGGCTCAATGCATGGATACCTTTCTTCATCTTGCTCGCCTTCGCCAGCAAATCAAGATATGCTTGCTCTAATCCATCAATTTCTCTCTGTATCGTGTCGATTTTCTTATTGCTCGCTTCTGCCACAAAAAGTATCTTTTTCACGTAGTACTCCTCCATTTCATCTATGTGTGTGGCTATTCCTTCCTTTATTGCTACCAACATTTTTGCAATGTCGCCTGCATCATCGCATCGGCTCAGAATCTCGGCAATCACGCCCTCAAGCACCGCTATTTCCTTGCACGAATGCCCTGCCTGCATCATAAGGGCTTGCTGTACTTGGCAAACCAGGCACTGTCTCTCGGCATTCAGTTTAGGCTGCCATAAAAAATATCTCCATCTCAGGGCACATGCTATGCACACAAGGCCTTGCTGAAGCTATAAGCAGGCTCAAGTCGTCCACATCGATAAAAGTGGTTTTGGCTGAAACACCAGCAAGCATCTGTGCTGCAAATATAATCGCATCGATACTGCACAGGGAGATGATTCGTTTTGAGATCTGCTTCGGGCATGCACCAGACATTTGTGAGAACACAAACGACCTTTGCATCGTTATTGGCTTGAACAACACTGAATATGCAAATTCCCTTCTTCTGAGCAGCAGGACCAATTCTGCCATAAGAAGCAGATTTGAGTGCACATGCAGTGTGTGTGAGATGTATCCATGCGTCCTGGCATATTCACTTGCGAAAGAAGCAAACTGTATGAGTGAAGAGGCGATATGGCCAATGGCCATCTGCTTTGAGTTCTACAGGATATTTACAAATACAGGCCTGATGCATGAAGAGCATGCATGTGAAAAGGAAAATGAACAAGAGAATAACAATCATGGGCATATTCCGAAAAGAAACAAAGATGGACACGTAACAGACAGCATCAACAACACACGACAGGAAGCAATGTGCAATGGATGCACGTCTTTGCATGCAGATCTTGTTCTTGAGGCCGAAAAAAAAAGATTGTCCACCGAACTAGATGGAATACACTATGTAAGGAAACCAATGATTTCGTTTCTGAACTCCACAAGCCTTTTCTGCGCACTCTTGAACGATATTCCGTTTATTCTTGCAAGCAAAGTCTACCACAAGGACAAAAGGAGCGAGTCTGCCAAGATCCATGAGTATTTGGCAAGAAAGGGGATATCGAATGAAATTGCACATGAGAAATACACAAACCTGAGCTATGAAATAAGAAAGCTGATCAGCATGAGCTTTCCTGAAAGAATGTGTTTTATCAGGAAAATAGGTCATAATACCGAAGTAACATCCATTGAGAGTTTTTTTCTTGTTTGCTACCACTTGCTCAAGGGATCGAATATAGATGCGTTCTTAAGTATGTCGTGCATGAATGGGTTACAAATGGAAGAGAGCGCTGCACTTTATCACAGGCTTGTTTCTATGTATAGGGAATGTATTGCAAATGCAAAGAGGATTGGAAGAGTGTTTTTTTTCAGGATCCGTGTTCCAAGGGTTCTGAGCAGCGTATCGATTGGTATACTTATTCATGTATACGGATGCTATTTTGAGATGTTTGTGGCAAAGAGGCATAGGGATGCAAAGGGAATGGTTGTTATGATCGAAGGCTGCATTGAAGGAAAGGTTGCTGTTTGCACTGATATTCAGTCGGTAATAAATAAGTGGAAGCATCTGGATCGGACTACAGGATACTTTGTAATAGACAGAAACGAGCTATCTAAGCTGGTTGATACTTTGAAGGCCGATGCTGTATATTGAGCTACTTCAATGCCAGTGTGTAGCAAGGAGCTGTGTAATAAATATAATAGTGTCATTCTGTGTAATAACTATGTTATTTGGTGTGTAATTATTGTGCTGTGCATCAACTGTTGTGCACTGCATCTGGTGCATCTGCATACAAAAAGCAGTGCTGCGCAGGGGCCCAATGAGAATCGAGAAGTGCTGGTTCTGCTCGTCAAGCATATACCAGGGGCATGGAAGTGTGTATGTGAGGAACGACTCGAAGGTGTTTCGGTTCTGCAGGTCGAAGTGCAGGAAGCTGTTTGAGAGACGAGTGAATCCGAGGAAGGTGAGATGGACGAAGATCTCGAGGAAGGTGATGGGGAAGGAGCTGTGCAACGACCGTGTGCTTGAATTTGAGCACAGGCCGGTAGAGTTGAGGATCTATGATCGTGACGGACTGG